>NC_073348.2:19420000-19425000 GCF_027580225.2 Misgurnus anguillicaudatus
TTGAGGTGCAATATCTCAGTTGGCCTCTGGGGTGCGTTTAATATCTCAATGCAGGCTCACACTCAGTCCTCCTGCCTATCACCATAGCAAAAATCCGACTTATTTACAGCAGCATTTTAAAGTTATGGTCCCATAAACTTGCCATTTTTGACAAGACAGTTACAGACACTGCATTTTAACCAAATTAGAGGTGCAATATCTCAGTTGGCCTCTGGGGTGCGTTTAATAATTCACTGCACAGTCACACTCAGTGCTCCTGTCTATCACCTTAGGAAAAATCAGAATAATTTACAGCAGCATTTTAAAGTTATGGTCCCATGAACTTGGCATTTTTGACAATAAAGTTGCAGACACTGCATTTTAACCATATTTGAGGTGCAATATCTCAGTTGGCCTCTGGGCTACGTTTAATATCTCAATGCAGGGTCACGCTCAGTGCTCCTGTCTATTAACATAGGAAAAATCAGACTTATTTACAGCAGCATTTTAAAGTTATGGTCCCATAAAGTTGGGCATTTTTGACAAGACAGTTAAAGTAATTGCACTTTAATCAAATTTGAGGTACTATATCTCAGTTGCCCTCTGGGCTGCGTTTAATATCTCAATGTAGCGTCACACTCAGTGCTCCTGCCTATCACCATAGCAAAAATCAGACTTATTTACAGCAGCATTTTAAAGTTATGGTCCCATAAACTTGCCATTTTTGACAAGACAGTTACAGACACTGCATTTTAACCAAATTAGAGGTGCAATATCTCAGTTGGCCTCTGGGGTGCGTTTAATATTTCAATACAGGGTCACACTCAGTGCTCCTGTCTATCACCATAGCAAAAATCAGACTTATTTACAGCAGCATTTTAAAGTTATGGTCCCATAAACTTGTCATTTTTTACAATACAGTTACAGACACTGCATTTTAACCATATTTGAGATGCAATATCTCAGTTGGCCTCTGGGGTGCGTTTAATATCTCAATGCAGTGTCAGACACAGTGCTACTGGCTATCACCATAGCAAAAATCAGAATAACTTACAGCAGCATTTTAAAGTTATGGTCCCATAAACTTGCCATTTTTGACAAGACAGTTACAGACACTGCATTTTAACCAAATTTGAGGTGCAATATCTCAGTTGGCCTCTGGGGTGCGTTTAATAGTTTAATGCAGAGTCACACTCAGTGCTCCTGTCTATCACCATAGGAAAAATCAGACTTATTTACAGCAGCATTTTAAAGTTATGGTCCCATAAAGTTGGCATTTTTTACAATACAGTTACAGACACTGCATTTTAACCATATTT
This sequence comes from Misgurnus anguillicaudatus, assembly GCF_027580225.2. NCBI lineage: Eukaryota > Metazoa > Chordata > Actinopteri > Cypriniformes > Cobitidae > Misgurnus > Misgurnus anguillicaudatus. The sequence goes on from NC_073348.2 coordinate 19,421,299, forward strand.
GAGGTGCAATATCTCAGTTGGCCTCTGGGGTGCGTTTAATATCTCAATGCAGTGTCACACACAGTGCTACTGCCTATCACCATAGCAAAAATCAGAATAATTTACAACAGCATTTTAAAGTTATGGTCCCATAAACTTGCCATTTTTGACAATAAAGTTACAGACACTGCATTTTAACCATATTTGAGGTGCAATATCTCAGTTGGCCTCTGGGGTACGTTTAATATCTCAATGCAGGGTCACGCTCAGTGCTCCTGTCTATTACCATAGGAAAAATCAGACTTATTTACAGCAGCATTTTAAAGTTATGGTCCCATAAAGTTGGGCATTTTTGACAAGACAGTTAAAGTAATTGCACTTTAATCAAATTTGAGGTACTATATCTCAGTTGCCCTCTGGGCTGCGTTTAATATCTCAATGCAGCGTCACACTCAGTGCTCCTGCCTATCACCATAGCAAAAATCAGACTTATTTACAGCAGCATTTTAAAGTTATGGTCCCATAAACTTGCCATTTTTGACAAGACAGTTACAGACACTGCATTTTAACCAAATTAGAGGTGCAATATCTCAGTTGGCCTCTGGGGTGCGTTTAATATTTCAATACAGGGGTCACACTCAGTGCTCCTGTCTATCACCATAGGAAAAATCAGACTTATTTACAGCAGCATTTTAAAGTTATGGTCCCATAAACTTGCAACTTTTGACAATACAGTTACAGACACTGCATTTTAACCATATTTGAGGTGCAATATCTCAGTTGGCCTCTGGGGTGCGTTTAATAATTCACTGCACAGTCACAGTCAGTGCTCCTGCCTATCACCATAGCAAAAATCTGACTTATTTACAGCAGCATTTTAAAGTTATGGTCCCATAAACTTGGCATTTTTGACAATACAGTTACAGACACTGCATTTTAACCAAATTTGAGGTGCAATATCTCAGTTGGCCTCTGGGGTGCGTTTAATATCTCAAAGCAGGGTCACACTCAGTGCTCCTGCCTATCACCATAGCAAAAATCAGAATAATTTACAGCAGGATTTTAAAGGTATGGTCCCATAAACTTGGCATTTTTGACAATACAGTTACAAACACTGCATTTTAACCATATTTGAGGTGCAATATCTCAGTTGGCGTCTAGGTGCGTTTAATATTTCAATGCAGCGTCACACTCAGTGCTCCTGCCTATCACTATACAAAAAATCAGACTTATTTACAGCAGCATTTTAAAGTTATGGTCCCATAAACTTGCCATTTTTGACTAGACAGTTAAAGTAATTACACTTTAACCAAATTTGAGGTGCTATATCTCAGTTGTCCTCTGGGGTGCGTTTAATATTTCAATGCAAGGTTATGGGACCATAACAAATGCTGTTGTAAATTATTCTGATTTTTGGTATATTGATAGACAGGAGCACTGAGTGTGACGCTGCATTGAAATATTAAACGCACCCCTGAGGACAACTGAGATATAGCACCACAAATATGGTTAAAATGCAATGTCTGTAACTGTATTGTCAAAAATGCCAAGTTTATGGGACCATAACTTTAAAATGCTGCTGTAAATAAGTCTGATGTTTGGCATGGTCATAGACAGGAGCATTGAGTGTGACCCTGCAGTGAAATATTAAACGCATCCCAGAGGACAACTGAGATATAGCACCTCAAATATGGTTAAAATGCAATGCAATGTCTGTAACTGTATTGTCAAAAATGCCCAAGTTTATGGGACCATAACTTTAAAATGCTGTTGTAAATAAGTCTGATGTTTGGCATGGTCATAGACAGGAGCACTGACTGTGACCCTGCATTGAAATATTAAACGCACCCCAGAGGACAACTGAGATATAGCACCACAAATATGGTTAAAATGCAATGTCTGTAACTGTATTGTCAAAAATGCCCAAGTTTATGGGACCATAACTTTAAAATGCTGTGGTAAATAGGTCTGATTTTTGGCGTGGTGATAGACGGGAGACTTAGTGTGACGCTGAATTGAAATATTAAACGCACACCAGAGGGCAAATGAGATATAGCACCTCAAATATGGTTAAAATGCAATGTCTATTAACTGTATTGTCAAAAATGGCAAGTTTATGTGACCATAACTTTAAAATGCTGCTGTAAATAAGTGTGATTTGTGGTATGGTGATAGACAGGAGCACTGACTGTGACCCTGCATTTAAATATTAAACGCACCCCAGAGAGCAACTGAGATATAGCACCTCAAATATGGTTAAAATGCAATGTCTATTAACTGTATTGTCAAAAATGCCAAGTTTATGGGACCATAACTTTAAAATGCTGCAGTAAATAAGTCTGAAGTTTGGCATGGTGATAGACATAAGCACTGACTGTAACCCTGCATTGAAATATTCAACGCACCCCAGAGGACAACTGAGATATAGCAGCTCAAATATGGTAAATGTGCAATGTCTCTTAACTGTATTGTCAAAAATGCCAAGTTTATGGGACCATAACTTTAAAATGCTGCAGTAAATCGGGCTGATTTTTGGAGTGGTGATAGACGGGGGGACTTAGTGTGACGCTGAATTGAAATATTCAACGCACACCAGAGGGCAACTGAGATATAGCACCTCAAATATGGTTAAAATGCAATGTCTATTAACTGTATTGTCAAAAATTGCAAGTTTATTGGACCATAACTTTAAAATGCTGCTGTAAATAAGTGTGATTTGTGGTATGGTGATAGACAGAAGCACTGACTGTGACCCTGCATTGAAATATTAAACGCACGCATAATATTATTATTATGGGACCATAACTTTAAAATGCTGCTGTAAATAAGTCTGATGTTTGGCGTGGTGATAGATGGGGGGACTTAGTGTGAGGCTGCATTGAAATATTAAACGCACCCCAGAGGACAACTGAGATATAGCACCACAAATATGGTTAAAATGCACTGTCTGTAACTGTATTGTCAAAAAATGGCAAGTTTATGTGACCATAACTTTAAAATGCTGCTGTAAATAGGGCTGATATTTGGGGTGGTGATAGATGGGGGGACTTAGTGTGAGGCTGCATTGAAATATTAAACGCACCCCAGAGGGCAACTGAGATATAGCAGCTCAAAAATGGTAAATATGCAATGTCTATTAACTGTATTGTCAAAATTGCCAAGTTTATGTGACCATTACTTTAAAATGCTGCTGTAAATAAGTCTGATGTTTGGCATGGTGATAGACAGGAGCACTGACTGTGACCCTGAATTGAAATATTAAACGCACCCCAGAGGACAACTGAGATATAGCACCACAAATATGGTTAAAATGCACTGTCTGTAACTGTATTGTCAAAAAATAGCAAGTTTATGTGACCATAACTTTAAAATGCTGCAGTAAATAGGACTGATTTTTGGGGTGGTGATAGACGGGGGGACTTAGGGTGAGGCTGCATTGAAATATTAAACGCACCCCAGAGGACAACTGAGATATAGCAGCTCAAATATGGTAAATGTGCAATGTCTCTTAACTGTATTGTCAAAAATGGCAAGTTTATGTGACCATAACTTTAAAATGCTGCAGTAAATCGGGCTGATTTTTGGAGTGGTGACAGACGGGTGGACCTAGTGTGAGGCTGCATTGAAATACCAAACGCACCCCAGAGGACAACTGAGATATAGCAGCTCAAATATGGTAAATGTGCAATGTCTCTTAACTGTATTGTCAAAAATGCCAAGTTT